>NC_060175.1:69212753-69254991 GCF_021184085.1 Oncorhynchus gorbuscha | reverse complement strand
CTCTCATTTGCATTTACATTTTACATTTAAGTCATTTAGCAGACGCTCTTATCCAGAGCGACTTACAAATTGGTGCATTCACCTTATGACATCCAGTGGAACAGCCACTTTACAATAGTGCATCTACATATTTTAAGGGGGGTGAGAAGGATTACTTTATCCTATCCTAGGTATTCCTTAAAGAGGTGGGGTTTCAGGTGTCTCCGGAAGGTGGTGATTGATTCCGCTGTCCTGGCGTCGTGAGGGAGTTTGTTCCACCATTGGGGAGCCAGAGCAGCGAACAGTTTTGACTGGGCTGAGCGGGAACTGTACTTCCTCAGTGGTAGGGAGGCGAGCAGGCCAGAGGTGGATGAACGCAGTGCCCTTATTTGGGTGTAGGGCCTGATCAGAGCCTGGAGGCACTGAGGTGCCGTTCCCCTCACAGCTCCGTAGGCAAGCACCATGGTCTTGTAGCGGATGCGAGCTTCAACTGGAAGCCAGTGGAGAGAGTGGAGGAGCGGGGTGACGTGAGAGAACTTGGGAAGGTTGAACACCAGACGGGCTGCGGCGTTCTGGATGAGTTGTAGGGGTTTAATGGCACAGGCAGGGAGCCCAGCCAACAGCGAGTTGCAGTAATCCAGACGGGAGATGACAAGTGCCTGGATTAGGACCTGTGCCGCTTCCTGTGTGAGGCAAGGTCGTACTCTGCGGATGTTGTAGAGCATGAACCTACAGGAACGGGCCACCGCCTTGATGTTAGTTGAGAACGACAGGGTGTTGTCCAGGATCACGCCAAGGTTCTTAGCGCTCTGGGAGGAGGACACAATGGAGTTGTCAACCGTGATGGCGAGATCATGGAACGGGCAGTCCTTCCCCGGGAGGAAGAGCAGCTCCGTCTTGCCGAAGTTCAGCTTGAGGTGGTGATCCGTCATCCACACTGATATGTCTGCCAGACATGCAGAGATGCGATTCGCCACCTGGTCATCAGAAGGGGGAAAAGAGAAGATTAATTGTGTGTCGTCTGCATAGCAATGATAGGAGAGACCATGTGAGGTTATGACAGAGCCAAGTGACTTGGTGTATAGCGAGAATAGGAGAGGGCCTAGAACAGAGCCCTGGGGGACACCAGTGGTGAGAGCGCATGGTGAGGAGACAGATTCTCGCCACGCCACCTGGTAGGAGCGACCTGTCAGGTAGGACGCAATCCAAGCGTGGGCCACGCCGGAGATGCCCAACTCGGAGAGGGTGGAGAGGAGGATCTGATGGTTCACAGTATCGAAGGCAGCCGATAGGTCTAGAAGGATGAGAGCAGAGGAGAGAGAGTTAGCTTTAGCGGTGCGGAGCGCCTCCGTGATACAGAGAAGAGCAGTCTCAGTTGAATGACTAGTCTTGAAACCTGACTGATTTGGATCAAGAAGGTCATTCTGAGAGAGATAGCGGGAGAGCTGACCAAGGACGGCACGTTCAAGAGTTTTGGAGAGAAAAGAAAGAAGGGATACTGGTCTGTAGTTGTTGACATCGGAGGGATCGAGTGTAGGTTTTTTCAGAAGGGGTGCAACTCTCGCTCTCTTGAAGACGGAAGGGACGTAGCCAGCGGTCAGGGATAAGTTGATGAGCGAGGTGAGGTAAGGGAGAAGGTCTCCGGAAATGGTCTGGAGAAGAGAGGAGGGGATAGGGTCAAGCGGGCAGGTTGTTGGGCGGCCGGCCGTCACAAGACGCGAGATTTCATCTGGAGAGAGAGGGGAGAAAGAGGTCAGAGCACAGGGTAGGGCACTGTGAGCAGAACCAGCGGTGTCGTTTGACTTAGCAAACGAGGATCGGATGTCGTCGACCTTCTTTTCAAAATGGTTGACGAAGTCATCTGCAGAGAGGGAGGAGGGGGGAGGGGGGAGGAGGATTCAGGAGGGAGGAGAAGGTGGCAAAGAGCTTCCTAGGGTTAGAGGCAGATGCTTGGAATTTAGAGTGGTAGAAAGTGGCTTTAGCAGCAGAGACAGAGGAGGAAAATGTAGAGAGGAGGGAGTGAAAGGATGCCAGGTCCGCAGGGAGGCGAGTTTTCCTCCATTTCCGCTCGGCTGCCCGGAGCCCTGTTCTGTGAGCTCGCAATGAGTCGTCAAGCCACGGAGCGGGAGGGGAGGACCGAGCCGGCCTGGAAGATAGGGGACATAGAGAGTCAAAGGATGCAGAAAGGGAGGAGAGGAGGGTTGAGGAGGCAGAATCAGGAGATAGGTTGGAGAAGGTTTGAGCAGAGGGAAGAGATGATAGGATGGAAGAGGAGAGATTAGCGGGGGAGAGAGAGCGAAGGTTGGGACGGCGCGATACCATCCGAGTAGGGGCAGTGTGGGAAGTGTTGGATGAGAGCGAGAGGGAAAAGGATACAAGGTAGTGGTCGGAGACTTGGAGGGGAGTTGCAATGAGGTTAGTGGAAAAACAGCATCTAGTAAAGATGAGGTCGAGCGTATTGCCTGCCTTGTGAGTAGGGGGGAAGGTGAGAGGGTGAGGTCAAAAGAGGAGAGGAGTGGAAAGAAGGAGGCAGAGAGGAATGAGTCAAAGGTAGACGTGGGGAGGTTAAAGTCGCCCAGAACTGTGAGAGGTGAGCCATCCTCAGGAAAGGAGCTTATCAAGGCATCAAGCTCATTGATGAACTCTCCGAGGGGACCTGGAGGGCGATAAATGATAAGGATGTTAAGCTTGAAAGGGCTGGTAACTGTGACAGCATGAAATTCAAAGGAGGCGATAGACAGATGGGTAAGGGGAGAAAGAGAGAATGACCACTTGGGAGAGATAAGGATCCCGATGCCACCACCCCGCTGACCAGAAGCTCTCGGGGTGTGCGAGAACACGTGGGCGGACGAAGAGAGAGCAGTAGGAGTAGCAGTGTTATCTGTGGTGATCCATGTTTCTGTCAGTGCCAAGAAGTCGAGGGACTGGAGGGAGGCATAGGCTGAGATGAACTCTGCCTTGTTGGCTGCAGATCGGCAGTTCCAGAGGCTACCGGAGACCTGGAACTCCACGTGGGTCGTGCGCGCTGGGATCACCAGATTAGGGTGGCAGCGGCCACGCGGTGTGGAGCGTTTGTATGGTCTGTGCAGAGAGGAGAGAACAGGGATAGACAGACACATAGTTGACAGGCTACAGAAGAGGCTACGCTAATGCAAGGAGATTGGAATGACAAGTGGACTACACGTCTCAAATGTTCAGAAAGTTAAGCTTACGTAGCAAGAATCTTATTGACTAAAATGATTAAAATGATACAGTACTGCTGAAGTAGGCTAGCTGGCAGTGGCTGCGTTGTTGACTTTGTAGGCTAGCTGGCAGTGGCTGCGTTGTTGACACTACACTAATCAAGTTGTTCCGTTGAGTGTAATAGTTTCTACAGTGCTGCTATTCGGGGGCTAGCTGGCTAGCTAGCAGTGTTGATTACGTTACGTTGCGTTAAAAGAACGACAACAATTATCTTTGATACACAGACGGCTATGTAGCTAGCTATGTAGCTAGCTACGATCAAACAAATCAAACCGTTGTGCTGTAATGAAATGAAATGAAAAATGTGATACTACCTGTGGAGCGAAGCGGAATGCGACCGGGTTGTTGAGTGCGGAAGTTCTATTCAGTAGACGTTGGCTAGCTGTTGGCTAGCTAGCAGTGTCTCCTACGTTAAGGACGACAAATAGCTGGCTAGCTAACCTCAGTAAATTAAGATAATCACTCTAAGACTACACGCTCTAAACTACACAATTATCTTGGATACGAAGACAGCAAAGACAACTATGTAGCTAGCTAACACTACACTAATCAAGTCGTTCAGTTGAGTGTAATAGTTTCTACAGTGCTGCTATTCGGTAGACGGTGGACGTATGCTAGCTGGCTAGCTGCTGGGCAGATAGCAGTGTAGACTACGTTAGGACGACGAAATACAAGTTGCAATAGAAGTGCTGACTGTTTTGCTGTTTCACAGCAACAGTTTTTGACAACCATCCCCTTCCCCACCACTACCAGCTATAATAACCTGAAGGCCCATCATTGGAACTCATTTTCCCCAGCGGGGGGGTTTCGATGCCAGCAGCACCGCATAGGGCTACATGCCATCACATCATCTGGCTCCGAGGCCATTCCCCAAACTATTTAATAAAATGTCATAATGCATTCCGTCTTTGTCATTCATTCAGTTAAGCATGTACTCGACTGAACTGAACATTTACATTAGTGTAGGTAGGAAGACCTAGTCACTCACTGCACCGCATCATATTGTACAGTACTATTGTAATACACTGTATTGTACTTTACTGTACTGCACTACACTGCACTCTACTCCACTGTATGTAGGTAGCAGCCTAACATGCTGACTCTAGCCATAGGTAGCAAGCTTCGTTGTGTGAAACAGGCAGCTATTTCACACTTAACCCAGTGAAGCAATGAAAGGGTGCTGCTTAACTGCTCTGAACCCTTCTGTTGATGTTGCTGAGCTGTCACAATACCTCGGGTCACTGGGTGCTGCTGAGGAACCACCTTTAAAATTTAGAAAGACAAACAGACACTCTGTCGTCGCAACCTATCTTATCTGAGGCGTCCAATTGGGTGTTGGGCGTGGGGTGAACCAGGAGAGTGACTGATACGGACAGGTACAAACTTCCAGATTTTTGAGATTTATGGGGCAACCTTTACGCCGGTTCTCTGAAATGCACCCTTCTACCCTCCCATAAAACAATATGAGACATGGGTGGGGAGTGATCCCAAGGTCTTAAAAATACACACACACACACACACACACACACACACACACACACACACACACACACACACACACACACACACACACACACACACACACACACACACACACACACACACACACACACACACACACACACACACACACACACACACACACACACACACACACACCTTGTACTCAGCCATGGAATGGGACTGGGAAGAGCTTAGCAGTTAGCTAGCAGGGGGAAGAAAGCAGATGGAGGTCACTAAACCTCTCTATCCTCTATGGCAGCCAGCCAGGAGGGAGAGTCCCAACATTCTGAGGCAGCATCCAGCCAGTCACTCAAAGCTGCTACTGCCTCATTAAGACCAAGTTGGAGACACTGTTCCTGCTAAAAGTCAGGCATCTAATTGCAATTTCCCCGAGAAACACACACTGATTATAAATACGCCAACAGGAAGGCAGGCGTTCAATCACAGCTGGTGTTCATTCCTGTAAACAAAACAAATTGTTACCCGTCTCTCTCCCTACGAGTGAGCTTTTGCTTGTAATAATTAATTTACTTGCCTTATTATTTTTTTGTGTGTGTCGTGGAGGGGGGTACTGTTAATAATTAACAGGCTTCTGGCCCTATCTCAGTGGAAAGCATCCTTCCCCTGCACAAATGAGGACACAACTAGTGGTAGACATCCTCCCACACCACACGCCAGCACGTATGCTAGCGTGCATACATTTTGGGTAGTTGGCATCTCTCCGAAGCATGTGCAATTGGGGGTAGGTGGGGGTATATTTTAGCTGGACAAAAGAGCAGCCTAGTCCTCCTATCCTGTTCCTTCCCCATAGTTCATCTGAAGACGCCTTTAGATTTTATCTTCACTCTGCAGCCTCTCTCTCGTGCTCGTGCGGTTGCTCGAGCCCCAAATCCCAGAGATGAACTTGGCAAACACACTCATAATCAAATAGAACACACTGTGAAATATCATATGTTAACCACGCTGAATATTTTGTAGTATTTCCATTAGGTTATCACGAGATTATCACCACGATTTGTATCACCTCCCCTTGTATGCGTGTGGCAGTTGTAGAAATACTGGTTTCGTACCAAATTGCACCCTATTCCCTATATAATGCAGTACTGTTGACCAGAGCCCAAATGGCACCCTAATGACCCTGGTCAAAAGTCGTGCACTGTATAGAGAATAGGGTGCCTTTTGGAATGCAACCACTTTTCTTCTCAATAGAGGCAGGTTTATAAAGATGGCCTCGTAGCTTGCGTCTTAGCACTACGGTCAGGGACAGACTGTACTCAAGGAATCCCTGGCTTGGAGAAACCACGTAAATGGACCTGACACAGCTGACGCTAATGAGGCTTCTCATGGCACTGTCACTCAAACACACTGACGTTTCCAATGGGTCGGCCATCTTTAATCCCAATTGTGCCTTTATCCTAACACTTTGTTTTCCTCTGTTATTGAAGGCCAGCTGTGGCAGTTTTTTCCCCCTATGGGTTATATTTTCAAAAAAGATCAATACACTTGAGTTCAAATCCCTGTTCATTACACATAACATTAAGCCAATACCTTGAAAACCTCATCAATCAATCAAATCAATCAATCAATCAATCAATCAATCAATCATCAATCAATCAAAATGTGCTAATTTGTCCAAGGAATTTCTCTGGTTGGCACAGTACTGTACATATGTTATCATGTAATTTTCTCAGGGATAACTGTTGTTCTGTTACACTATCCGATACTGATGTAAGGAGTCTGTGGTGCTTATAACAAGTATTGGCTAGGTCTTATTCGGTATTGTCCAATTAAGAGTGTTTTGGAGCAGCGGGGGTTCATTACCTAACAACAATACTCATATTCCAGCTGTCCATATATACATCTATACATCAAGTATATTTTGCCACCGGGCCACCTCAGTTCATTATTAGATAATCCAGCATTGCTATTCTCATCTATGTGTTTTGTTGGAACAGTTGACCTCGATCGCTTAGCTCTGGGGGGGAAAGAGGATCAAAATCCTCCTGTCATTTTCAACTGGCCTACTTTCCATGACTTCAAACACATTAGGTTATCATGTGTGCCACTGGCCTAGAGGCTGCAGCATTGTAGTGGTAATGGTAGTGGTAGTCTGCTCTCTCTCTGCCTCTAGTCCAGGCGGGGAAGCAGGGACATAAACACTGTACGGTCATGAGAAATGTAGGGAAATGACTCAGCCAGTCTGATGGTTCCTAAAGCCCACAGTCAGTTTAGCGTGTGTGTGTGTGTGTGTGTGTGTGTGTGTGTGTGTGTGTGTGTGTGTGTGTGTGTGTGTGTGTGTGTGTGTGTGTGTGTGTGTGTGTGTGTGTGTGTGTGTGTGTGTGTGTGTGTGTGTGTGTGTGCTTAAAGCTAGCCCTAGTACTACACACAAGACATGGACCATGTAGTCCTGGTTCTCTGTCCTCCTCGCTGCTCTGGCCCCCCAATGGTGGAACAAACTCCCTCACGACGCCAGGACAGCGGAGTCAATCACCACCTTCCGGAGACACCTGAAACCCCACCTCTTTAAGGAATACCTAGGATAGGATAAGTAATCCTTCTCACCCCCCCCTTTAAGATTTAGATGCACTATTGTAAAGTGACTGTTCCACTGGATGTCATAAGGTGAATGCACCAATTTGTAAGTCGCTCTGGATAAGAGCGTCTGCTAAATGACTTAAATGTAAATGTAAATATATAGCATAGTGTTTCCCACCACAATCCCTATATGGTACAGTGCTGTACTTCAGTGTGGGAAATCACAGTAGCTAGCTAAACAAGTACAGTAGTGCTCTGCTATTTTAGTGCGCCGTCTACAAGCAGGCAACACACACAGAAACAAACTAACTTCCTAAATCACTTGTAATGGACATTCTTGGTTCTGCAGCAGCAGGAACCATGGGAGTATTTGGAGGAGAAAAACATTTTACTAAGAATGATCCCTGGTGAGGGACGGAGTGCCTAGTGCCTAAGGTACTACAGAGTAGTATATATTGTTG
Organism: Oncorhynchus gorbuscha; assembly: GCF_021184085.1. Taxonomy (NCBI): domain Eukaryota; kingdom Metazoa; phylum Chordata; class Actinopteri; order Salmoniformes; family Salmonidae; genus Oncorhynchus; species Oncorhynchus gorbuscha. The sequence goes on along the minus strand of NC_060175.1, from coordinate 69,247,270 downwards.
TCACAGACACCCGCCCAATGACCCTTCCAGCGAGTGGCCAGTCCACAGCTCAGCCAGCTGCCTGAGGAGCTTCTCAGGCTCGGGAAGTCAGTGCATCAGGAGCCCCTCTTGGTTCCCTTTGGAGCCCCAGTGAAATCATAGCCACGCTTAACCACAGGGCATGAGAACCTCTTGGGGCCCTCTTGGAACAACGCACAGCCCTCCAGGTCAAAATGTGACCCCCCCCCCAACACAACAAACCATTCCTGTATAGACATTTCGACTTTGCATATAAGGATAGCCAAAATGATTGAGACAATATTTGTCTGCTAAAGAGTTAGCGAAGGAGAGAGCACGGCTGGCAGTGTTCTCCGCAGTTAACTATTTGATTTATTAGCTTATTTTCGGCGGTGCATCCCATCCGCCGGGTGCGATGCTGCCTCCAGGACCCATCTGCTGCTGCTTGCCACGAGCGGACATGTAATGATGGCTCTCTCCGGGAAGATTACCTCTGCACTTTTACCTGGCAGCTGCAGCTGCAGCAGGCAACGCTTCGTCAACCACGACAGCCAAGCATCTCTACAGCCCACTGAAAAATGGAGCCATGGAAAGGCATTAAGGTGCATAGTAAAACACACTCGTACTCGTATTAAGGGGGGAAATGTTTCTCTGCTCAGTACCAGTCATACTTGGATGCTACAGAGTGAGTATTAGAATACGTCGACCCTTTTGTCATGACTCTACACAGAGTTCAAGGGTAACACCATTCAGGTGGTGGTAGTGGCTTTTTACCCATCTCCTGAGGCCTTCTCTAGCTGGCCTAGAGGACCTGACCAGGCTCCCTGCCCCTCTTTCCCCAGCTCTATCCATAACATCCAACCCCCTCCGTTCACACCCTTCCTCCCTGGTGTGGGAATAGTAGCCCTTCCCCCACACCGGAAGCAGAGAGAGAGAGCGGGGCAGCAGGGTGAGGCTCGCTTGATCTAAATGTATTCTAACATCTTCTCTCGCCTCACCCTGGCCTTCCACTCCACTCACATCACAGTCCAAAAAGCCTGCTCTCTCCCAGCCTAACTTACACATTGACTGACTGTGTGAGTGTGGGAAGTGACATTGGAAATGCTCCCCGTTTCCCCCACAAACCATACCAATGAGGAATTTCATTTCAATCAAAGAGAGAGGAGAGAGGAGAAGGGAGATCAGAGGAGAGAGAGAGAGAAAGCAGCAGTAGTAGCTCTTCCTTACCGTCCTCCTCCTTAATGTGCGAGTTCTGAGGGCTGTGCATTCTCTCTCCGTGGTTCGGGGGACTCAGGTTGGAAGCAGGGCCGTGATCAGCTGCTATCCATGTGGGGTCGGTCATATCAAAGTCCTCACTGCTCACTGAACTCTCATCCTGTCGGAGAAAGACCGGGAGGGAGAGAGAGGGAGAGAGAGAAAGAGAAATAGAGAGAGAGTCAGTCATGTCATTCCGTGGACAGCCTAGACAGGTGGAAGAGGAAGAAAATAAAGAGAAGGGAAGATATCAGACGTAACGTATGACTGACCAGATCTCAGACAGCAGAGAGGTTGCCAAAAGAGGCAGAGGGAGGCTACCTTGTTTGTGACAGCAGGGAGACCTAAATGGGGATTACATTTTGCAGTTAGACACTTGGTGCGTGTCTGGACTACAAAGTGTTAGGCCTATTTGGTATAAATAAAAATGACATAACTGGCAACAATTCACTATGATGAAAGTGTGCGAAAATGGAAGAAACTCAAAGACAGCCTGTCGTTGCACATTTTCAATATAGCAAAGTGATATCCCACTGGGCACACACTGGTTGAATAAATGCGGTTTTCACCTCATTTCAATGAAATGATGTTGAACCAACGTGAAATAGATGTTGAATTGAGGTATGTGCCCAGTGGGATGCATCAGTCATTTCAATATCTCCCTTTTTAGTCACCACATTGAGCAAGGAGCTGCAGAGCATCACTGGGCCTACAAAACCGCATGTGAAATGTGATTTGTCAACCGTCTCAAATTTGTGAAGTCCCTGGGACTACAGACGAAACCCATTAAGAACTTGATTTACCAGTAACCTTTATCAGCAGACCCATAGCAGGCATAAGAAGCATTAAGAGTCTAGAAGCATTAAGAGTCTTTAAGCATTAGCAGATCAGCTGAGGCACAATGACCCTGCCTGACCAAACCCAGGCCCAGAACCAACCATCCTAATGACCCCATAAGGATTGAGGCACCTGTCTTCATTTCCATTTCGGAGCTGATTCTACATTCATTCAACATTCATTCCACATGTGTTTGTTTGACTTGTGTCCAACTTTTTGGTCCATCAGCCACTGTGGCAGGAACAATAGATTAAAAAAATTTTTTTTTTTTTTTTTATCTACCCGCCACTCAGATTTTTTTTGCCAGAAAAAATATTTTGGTATTTTAATATTAGTAAGAAGTAATGTGGTATGTTGCTCAATTTGATTTCATTTTTTGTGACCTGAGTCTTTTAACCAAAATATCAGCAACAAAATGTTCAGCTTGCCCCTTTAAGGGTGGGAGGTTACCGTGGTAACATGGCCACTCGAGTCCTGTTAAGGTGTGTGTGTGTGTGTGTGTGTGCGTGTGAAATGTGAGTTCTGACTAGGTTAGGGTATCTCTTTGCTTTCAATTGAAGCAGCAGGCTCAAACTAACGTGGAAAAACAACCAAGCTTATGAACAAAACAATTTAAATAGCCAAGAAACACAAGGACAAAGTCTGACTTTGTAGACTTTCGAGTAAATTAGACCAACTTTTAGGCCTGTGTGCAGCGCCTCCAAAAATGAATCAATATCAGCACTTAACTTCATTGCACACAGCTCTCCTTCCAGGCAGTGTTGCTGCACAAGGTTGAATATGGTATAGGATTCGTATTTCCTTGTGCAATTAGCAGCTATGAAATAAAACATCAGAAATACTTTGAAAACAGCTACTGCAGCATTTTTATACTTGACTTACTTGACTATTTTTATTAGCAAATGTAATGCTTGCACTGTAGAGCCCTGCAAATTGACCACCCACCAACGTGGCTGGTGAAATAGACATTATTACCCGCTAATACATAAATCGACCCGCATTTGGTGGGTGTTCATTTTATGCCTGCTTGTGCCAGTGTGGCTCCGCCGGCTGCAGCAAAGCGCGAGGAGGATCTGAGAGCCGCCACTCCCTGTAATGAGGTCCAGAGTGCTGCAGCAAGCTAGCTGCCTTTCAGGCAACACAACAGCTAGACTGACAAGACACAGCCTTTAGCTCAAACCTCAGACCCATCCATTGCACTGCTCTTTATCACTTGCTAACCCCCTTGGTTCCACACACTTATTAGCGCACACATGCACTTAGCCTACAGCAGGATAGTCAGGGGGCCAGAACATAATTACACATCATTTGTAGACTGCAAATGGATGGCAATTACCTCAAACAGATATAACATTTGACTAAAACATCATTTCTAGCCTTGTTTATAAATAAATAAATAAATAAAACCACCCACGGGCTGCCAGTTGGGGAACCCTGGCTTACAGTCACCCTGGCTTACAGTCACCCTGGCTTACACACACACAACATGCACACGTCATAGGACTATATCACACATACACACCCGCACACACAGGCCATTTAGCCTACTACCACTTCTAGCCTAATCAGATACTTTTTTTTCTGACTGAGCAACGTTAGGGGAAAAGACTAAAGGTGAAACAGACTAAAACTAACCTGTACTGATTTTGGAAGAAGGGCAGTGATGAAACAGTTTTTTCACACACTGTTTGGGCTGTGTGTCCCCCGCTGGTTTTGAGCCCCCACCCCGCCCCCGCATACATAGCCCACAGAACCTGCCAGTCACCATCTGTCCCCATGCTGGCTGCCCAGCACGCACACCAATGGCGAACGTGCATAAAGATGGCAGAATTCAGATATGACATCATTGTTTTAGCACTATCCAGAGTTTTTTAAACTACGGCGCGCGACATGGTTCTTTCTATATGTCAATAAATCAACACAATCTACTTTTTCTTTTTTTCAAAATTGCAGCCGTCTTGAATCGTACATTTGGGATCAAATATACTGTGCTAATGCCCATACCAAACAAAATAGTAGCGAAGAGCAATGTACAACACGTCGAACTGGAATTTGTGATTAGTGCATGGGTGCTGCCATCTTTATCCGTTATTGGTTAACTTGCTTCACTTGCAAATTGACCTATTGACCTATTGATCCGTTGCTGTGCACAGAGAGATACAGGCTACCTAACTAACTGGTCCACTGTTAAGTCAACTCAAGTGCAGCCCTACAACATGGCACAGTTGAAGGCATCAAGACAAGGGGCAGGATCTAAGTACAGAACCGGTGGCCCATGTGAAGAAACTGTAGAAGAAGACTGTCATTAGATTGTGACTGCTGTCAAACTGGACCTAAAGAACAAATGTCCTTAGGCAGTGGAGAGGAGATAGAGGGGTCACTGGGTCATCATTCACTGAGAGTGGGAGGGGTCAGGGGCAGTATGTCCTATTGAGGTCAAGCAGATCAGAGGAGTACATAATCAGCATTCTGATGCTGCCAGCTGGATTCTCAGCTACCTATAGCACTCACTCACACTGGAGGCTGCAAGTATTTGTTAGCTGACATCATCACGGTCTCACTATAGGCTTATGTCTTCTTCTTCCACAGTTAAAAAGAGTTAGGTTTACACACACGTCTGAGCTCGACAGGCTTACGAGCACATAAAGCTAGGCTTCGTTGTGGATTAACTGGTTGGCAGTCAGTACAGGCCTTGACGAGAAAATAGACTTGAAGATCTAAGTATAACATCTATAACACATTGGCCAATATCGTTAGCACATGAATGAACTTAAAGTGAGGGATCCTAAACGACCTTCATTTAATCTGCGTCTTAACTCCATTTCAATTACAATCATATAAAACCACACAAACTGGTCCGTCATTGTGCGTCGGTCGGGGAGAGAATCCAGTGCATAACAACGGTTTATTTTCTATCTACCTACAGTATTACTCCATCTGTCTGCATTCATTTTATCCCCACGGCTCAATCCTGGCTGCTGCCCTTCGTTTTATTTGTGTAGATTTTTTTTTTTTTAATCAATGATCCCTCGCTAACGCTCTCATCTCATCTACATGCAGATGAAAGAAGAGAGATATCCCTCCCTGATAAATCACAGCCCGGGTGTGATCTCTTTGGGCTTGAATGAAATGCAACAGCACCACTCCCTTCCCTGCACAACATCAAAAAGCCTATGTTTGAAGATCTAAGCCTAGGCTAACTAAGATCCAACCTAACACTTCACATTGTGTGAATGAGTGACTCGGGTTTAACCAGCTTCGTAAATGACCGGGGGCGTTGAGATGGAGATCCATCTTACTTGGCTCCAAGCACATTCTGTTTCAATCAATCAATCAATAAACCTGATTGATTTTATAAAGCCTGTTTGACATCAGCAGTTGTCGCAAAGCTGAAGGAGCTGAATGAACTACAAAATCTCGTAGGCTACCATTGGTCGTGGTGCTCTCTGAATTTCTTCTAAATCATGGTACAGTTTGCCACTGCCTCCACCGAAGAGCCTAGCAAAATGAGTCTGTTTAAATGACAGTGCAAGGAGAGAAAAAACATATATATTTTTTTTAAATGATTAACTGGGAGTGCTTCCATTTCTATTTTTAACACGGTGGAAGAGTAAAAAGCTTCCAATGTACATTCTTCCATATCACAGGCAAGTGGACTGATGAAGTTGTGTCAAGCACAGCATAATGGAGGAGGGCCAGCTCTATGAAAACACTGCTTTGATATGGCATCTTGCTAAGCTCCACATTAAATACGGGACTGTAAATGCAGTAAGTTCAATGATTGATGTGCCGTCAAACAAAAGTCATAGGCTATGCTTTGCATACTGTCACTCTACCTAAGGAAAGTCATTCACACACAACAAAAAAACATTCTAAAGCACAGGCTTGTCTGTACCAAGGTTTTAAATTCCATCCCATTTATTTCTAATTCAACAGCAGAAAGCAGTATGTATTTACCAAGACAATTAGTCCGAGCCCCACCACACTCCAATGTAAAGAAAGTAGACGACGCGAAATTCCCCCATTTGAAGTGCTTTTATCACAGAGGCCGGAACTGAGAAAGTAGTTTTCAAGCTAATGCAGTTAGCAAGCAGACCTGTCTACTCTGCTCTCATATCCAGCCAGCTCTCTAGACTCTGTCTATTGTTCTCTTTGTTAAAGTGTGGAGCAGACAGGTGAGCAACAGACCCTCCCTGATGAAATTGGCATTCTTCCACCTGCCCCCTCCCTATCCTGCACTTTTCCTACACCTCCTCCTCCTCTCCTCTTCTCCTCCAATCACATGGATGCATGCTGCATGGATGCTGGTATTTCAACAGGAGCAGTAGCAGCAATGCATTCTGTCTATAAATAGGGAGGAAGGGAGAGCATGTTTATTGGCTGCCATGGAAACTGATCAGGAACAGTAGCCTTGGAAATGAAGTTGATTCTGAACCATTCTTGTTCTGAGCAATTTGAAGAGGAGAGAAATTACGCACAGTACGACTGCTGGAGATGAAGGCTAAAATACAAGGAGGATTCAGACTCCAGGCAATGTAATGCAGATATGTTCAGCAGGATAAATCCCAGTTCAACCAACTGATGTGATTGACCAAATTAGAGAGGCCTGGGGCCATGTGACAAGACTGAATCAGACATAACAGGCTTCCGTGCAAATTGTGGTGTTTTCTTTCTAACATCTCCTAATGAACATGGAGCTACACATTCATGTCAACAGCAATAAATTCAATAAAGTTCCAAAATAAATATATATTTTTAACTAGGGCTGGCACAATTACCGTATTTTTTAAACTTTATTTTATTTCACCTTTATTTAACCAGGTAGGCTAGTTGAGAACAAGTTCTCATGTACAACTGCGACCTGGCCAAGATAAAGCATAGCAGTGTGAACAGACAGCAACACAGAGTTACACATGGAGTAAACAATAAACAGGTCAATAACACAATAGAAAAAAATAACACATCCTAGATCTGAATGAATTAAATATTCTTATTAAATACTTTTTTCTTTACATAGTTGAATGTGCTGACAACAAAATCACACAAAAATTATCAATGGAAATCAAATTGATCAACTCATGGAGGTCTGGATTTGGAGTCACACTCAAAATTAAAGTGGAAAACCACACTACAGGCTGATCCAACTTTGATGTAATGTCCTTAAAACAAGTCAAAATGAGGCTTAGTAGTATGTGTGGCCTCCACGTGCCTGTATGACCTCCCTACAACGCCTGGACATGCTCTTGATGAGGTGGTGGATGGTCTCCTGAGGGATCGCCTCCCAGACCTGGACTAAAGCATCTGCCAACTCCTGGACAGTCTGTGGTGCAACGTGGCGTTGGTGGATGGAACGAGACATGATGCCCCAGATGTGCTCAATTGGATTCAGGTCTGGGGAACGGGCGGGCCAGTCCATAGCATCATTGCCTTCCTCTTGCAGGAACTGCTGACACACTCCAGCCACATTAGATTTAGCATTGTCTTGCATTAGGAAGAACCCAGGGCCAACCGCACCAGCATATGGTCTCACAGGGGGTCTGAGGATCTCATCTCCTAATGGCAGTCAGGCTACCTCTGGCGAGCACATGGAGGGCTGTGCGGCCCCCCCAAAGAAATGCCACCCCACACCATGACTGACCCACCGTCAAACCGGTCATGCTGGAGGATGTTGGAGGCAGCAGAACGTTCTCCACGGCGTCTCCAGACTCTGTCACGTCTGTCATGTGCTCAGTGTGAACCTGCTTTCATCTGTGAGGAGCACAGGGCGCCAGTAGCGAATTTGCCAATCTTGGTGTTCTCTGGCAAATGCCAAACGTCCTGCACGGTGTTGGGCTGTAAGCACAACCCCCACCTGTGGACGTCGGGCCCTCATACCACTCTCATGGAGTCTGTTTCTGACCGTTTGAGCAGACACATGCAGATTTGTGGCCTGCTGGAGGTCATTTTGCAGGGCTCTGGCAGTGCTCCTCCTGCTCCTCCTTGCACAAAGGCAGAGGTAGCGGTCCTGCTGCTGGGTTGTTGCCCTCCTACGACCTCCTCCACGTCTCCTGATGTACTGGCCTGTCTCCTGGTAGCGCCTCCATGCTCTGGACACTACGCTGACAGACACAGCAAACTTTCTTGCCACAGCTCGCATTGATGTGCCTTCCTGGATGAGCTGCACTACCTGAGCCACTTGTGTGGGTTGTAGACTCCGTCTCATGCTACCACTAGAGTGAAAGCACCGCCAGCATTCAAAAGTGACCAAAACATCAGCCAGGAAGCATAGGAACTGAGAAGTGGTCTGTGGTCACCACCTGCAGAACCACTCCTTTTTGGGGGGTGTCTTGCTAATTGCCTATAATTTCCACCTGTTGTCTATTCCATTTGCACAACAGCATGTGAAATTTATTGTCAATCAGTGTTGCTTCCTAAGTGGACAGTTTGATTTCACAGAAGTGTGATTGACTTGGAGTTACATTGTGTTGTTTAAGTGTTCCCTTAATTTTTCTGAGCAGTGTACATTGTGTGCAAAAGGCATGAGGGAGGTAGGCGAATAATTACAATTTAGCAGATTAACACTGGAGTGATAAATGATCAGATGGTCATGTGCAGGTAGAGATACTGGTGTGGAAAAGAGCAGAAAAGTAAATAAATAAAAACAGTATGGGGATGAGGTAGGTAAATTGGGTGGGCTATTTACCGATGGACTATGTACAGCTGCAGCGATCGGTTAGCTGCTCAGATAGTATAATCGTGTAAACGACGGTTATGGATGAAGACCGTCATGTAAATAAAATAACTGTCATAACCATCAACGAACAGCTGACTGGAGACAGGACAGCGGGGCATTTGTGCAGTTGAGTCCGTTTCTGCGGTAACATGGACTCTTAACGTGATGGAACTTTGTTGCTCCTTGCTGGAATGTAGAATGTTTATTCAAATTATGTTAACTGATGTGGCTCATGCAATGAAATGTATATTTTGTAATGTCAGTTGAGTTGAATCAACAAATCACAACACATATTGATGGGTACACTTCCTGCTTTTACGCTCTGCTTTGCTCCTATGGGTACACTCCATCCATTATACTATAATTGACTTGAATGGGGACACCCATTTTATTTCTATGGCGGCACATGTGGTCAGGAGCGGAGGAGGGGAGAAAATGAGCAGTGACCACCCTCATTTGGCTGGCCAATACAATCATCCCAAATTCTAGAACCGTCACGGACCTATTTTTAACAAAAGAGAGAATGTTAGCTAACTTAACAGGCAACCCCCTTTTCTTAGAAATCAATGAGGACGTTGGGGGAGCAGCAGGAAGAGTGTATCATTTCTGAACAGAGGTGAGGATATTGATAAGTGTGTGGCGTTTGTTGGCTGGAGAGTAATGTAAATCCACACACACACACACACACACACACACACACACACACACACACACACACACACACACACACACACACACACACACACACACACACACACACACACACACACACACACACACACACACACACACACACACACACACACACACACACACACACACACACACACACACACACACACACACACACACCTCGCAGTCCCAGGCTGACCTGGGAGGATTAACAAAGTGCAGACTACAAGCCTCCACTGCAGAGTATTGATCGCACAGGAAAACCAGCCGCGGGGAGAGGAAAATACCACCACTGACACATGAACACACATGCACACACTCAAAAACGCACACACCCATTCACTATACATAGATAGCAGACGTTTGTATGCACCTACAGTGTAACGGGGGCAGAAAGACAAAAATGATGCAAACTGAAGATAGCTAAAAAGTGGATGAGGATTGGAATAGCCAAGGTAATGGACACACAGACAGATGAATATCAATGTCTGTTGCGCGATATTAAACCACTAGGCCTGTCCGCCAAAGGGCAAATAAAAAGTATTCTATTACTATGAAGACCGGATGGACAATAATCAGTGATTCCAACGGACCTTAATTGATCAGCCACCAAGCCTGGTGAGAAGCTATTTCTGTGGCTGTTGAGTTCAGCTGTCACACAGCTAACAGAGCAGGGCTGGTAGTCCCACTGTGAGATTGGGCTGGAGCTGAGGAGGGGGGAAACTGCTTCTGAAACTATATCTCTGCAGTCAATTACACTGCCACTGCATGTTACTCTATCCAGTGCTGTCTGACAACAGAAAACGTGAGGGGTAAAAAAAAAGAAGGCAACTGACTACAGGGCATCGGAACGATCCGCGACTTGTGTTTCAGAATCTCAGCGGAATCTGACGTTGGAACGGTGTCCCATAATTTCTGACCGCAAGGCCATAGACAGAGAGGATGCTCCTCTAGTTGCACAATGTACAGCCAGCGACAGAAAGCAGATTGCAAGAAACAAGATGCAAGCAAGAAACAAGATGACCAAGAGGAAAGCAAATCCATAAATGTCATGCCTCCGAGCCTATTAATTACAGTACATTGCTGATATGGTGCCCGAGCCCCTGATGCTAAATAGAGAAGGGAAACCATGTTTCTGGTGATAGGCTTATACCCAGAAACATGTTTTTTTTTGGGTCCCTAACTCAGGCCTACATGAAGTACATCATGTGCTATAACAAGACAAAGATACTACAAAATATACTAGAAACGTTTACTAATAGTGAGCGCTCCAATTAGTATCTGCCTGAACCAGTGGCGTGTATGAATGGATGCCACAGGAAGTCAGGATTCACCTAAAACTGTACCATATAAACATACATAATTTTTTATCTTTTGTCTGCCTGTGTTTTATAATTTTCCGTCAATTCGCAAGAGGCTGAATGTATCTCACCGGAGAAAGCATCCGTGCGAGCGAAACAGCGTTGTGTAGGCCGTCTATCTGATGCTGTCTGGTCCAAAAGAGTATGACATTGTTGCCGCCCGTAGCATTGAATGCAAGGAAAGCCAGCGAGCATTTGGTCTCCCTTGATAAAGAATAAAAATGTAATAATAGCCCATCAGCATTGAGCTAAACTGAGTTAGTTCAACTGTGAATGGTCCTTGCGTAACAAAAGAAAAGTATCAAGGGAAGCCAGATTTGGCTTCATTCCAATCACATCGCATCGAAAGAAAACTCATGCATCCCGTTGTGTTGTTTACCTCCGGTGGCTTTTCCTAAATGAACCATGGATGGAGATAGGGACTTAGAGGCTAGTTGTCCATCTCCTCTCTGCTTTGCTGTAGCTCCACATGACTGTTCATGTCTGTTTATAAGCTACGAGGAGCTCACTACAGAGCTAATTTAGTTCTCTGAGACACCAGACCATACTCCTGATGAAATGCCAACCAAAAATTATATTTACATTTACATTTAAGTCATTTAGCAGACGCTCTTATCCTCCCCATCAAGAGACTGAGCTTGTGTGCAGGGGACTTCCTGAATCATAGTGAACACAACCTGTAACCTTGTGCTTGGTCAGGCTCCCTCTAGCTAGCTCAAAGCATTGGTGTACCAAATAGGGCTTTGATGGTCAGGGAATTTTGAATGACGGTAATTGGCCAGCCAAAGACCGCAGTCTCCATCATAATCGTTGGAATAACATTTTTTGACTGACATTTTCTCCTTTCCTCCGCTCCTGACCGCATGTGCTGCCATAGAAATAGAATGAATAGGATGGGCGTCCCCATTGAAGTCAATGAAGACGTAATTGGTGGACTGGCGACCATTGCAAGTGTACATATAGGAGCAAAGCAGGAAGTAAAAGCAGGAAGTGTACCCATCAATATGCGCTGTGATTTGTTGATTCAACTCAATTGACATTACAAAAAAATACATTCCATTGCATGAGCAACATCAGTTAACATCATTTGAATGAACATTCTACATTACCATGGAAATTATTGCATCACAATACCAGGCAGCCATTGTGAGTGCACCCATGAGTTTACCAGTAATTGCCAGGGTTAGAGATCCAAGTCCATTCTATTCATTATGTGCTACAACACCTTGCTTGTTTCAGCAAGGGGTAACAAAGATGTATCATGTTGTTAAAGGCATCCTCTGGAACTTTGGCGACTACTAATTATTTTTGAAACCTCCCACTTTGGCATGGATGTGTCACTGTGTAGTTCATACATGCATAATCTATGAGCAGAATTACTGTGTTTTTTGGCACCTGTGCTGTGCCATTTTCCCTACATTTTCCCCCACGTGGGCCAGCCCCTGGCAATTTGAGTTCTAGCCAATGAGCTTCAGCCCCTCGCCATTTGAGTGACAGCTAGCAAGATGCACACACAGCAAAGCGAGAGAGCAATGACGTGATGCACATATAAATTCCAAGCATCTGCCTCTAACTCTAGGAAGCTCTTTGCCACCTTCTCCTCCCTCCTGAATCCTCCTCCCCCTCCCCCCCCTCCTCCCTCTCTGCAGATGACTTCGTCAACCATTTTGAAAAGAAGGTCGACGACATCCGATCCTCGTTTGCTAAGTCAAACGACACCGCTGGTTCTGCTCACACTGCCCTACCCTGTGCTCTGACCTCTTTCTCCCCTCTCTCTCCAGATGAAATCTCGCGTCTTGTGACGGCCGGCCGCCCAACAACCTGCCCGCTCGACCCTATCCCCTCCTCTCTTCTCCAGACCATTTCCGGAGACCTTCTCCCTTACCTCACCTCGCTCATCAACTTATCCCTGACCGCTGGCTACGTCCCTTCCGTCTTCAAGAGAGCGAGAGTTTCACCCCTTCTGAAAAAACCTACACTCGATCCCTCCGATGTCAACAACTACAGACCAGTATCCCTTCTTTCTTTTCTCTCCAAAACTCTTGAACGTGCCGTCCTTGGTCAGCTCTCCCGCTGTCTCTCTCAGAATGACCTTCTTGATCCAAATCAGTCAGGTTTCAAGACTAGTCATTCAACTGAGACTGCTCTTCTCTGTATCACGGAGGCGCTCCGCACCGCTAAAGCTAACTCTCTCTCCTCTGCTCTCATCCTTCTAGACCTATCGGCTGCCTTCGATACTGTGAACCATCAGATCCTCCTCTCCACCCTCTCCGAGTTGGGCATCTCCGGCGCGGCCCACGCTTGGATTGCGTCCTACCTGACAGGTCGCTCCTACCAGGTGGCGTGGCGAGAATCTGTCTCCTCACCACGCGCTCTCACCACTGGTGTCCCCCAGGGCTCTGTTCTAGGCCCTCTCCTATTCTCGCTATACACCAAGTCACTTGGCTCTGTCATAACCTCACATGGTCTCTCCTATCATTGCTATGCAGACGACACACAATTAATCTTCTCCTTTCCCCCTTCTGATGACCAGATGGCGAATCGCATCTCTGCATGTCTGGCAGACATATCAGTGTGGATGACGGATCACCACCTCAAGCTGAACTTCGGCAAGACGGAGCTGCTCTTCCTCCCGGGGAAGGACTGCCCGTTCCATGATCTCGCCATCACGGTTGACAACTCCATTGTGTCCTCCTCCCAGAGCGCTAAGAACCTTGGCGTGATCCTGGACAATACCCTGTCGTTCTCAACTAACATCAAGGCGGTGGCCCGTTCCTGTAGGTTCATGCTCTACAACATCCGCAGAGTACGACCCTGCCTCACACAGGAAGCGGCGCAGGTCCTAATCCAGGCACTTGTCATCTCCCGTCTGGATTACTGCAACTCGCTGTTGGCTGGGCTCCCTGCCTGTGCCATTAAACCCCTACAACTCATCCAGAACGCCGCAGCCCGTCTAGTGTTCAACCTTCCCAAGTTCTCTCACATCACCCCGCTCCTCCGCTCTCTCCACTGGCTTCCAGTTGAAGCTCGCATCCGCTACAAGACCATGGTGCTTGCCTACGGAGCTGTGAGGGGAACGGCACCTCAGTACCTCCAGGCTCTGATCAGGCCCTACACCCAAATAAGGGCACTGCGTTCATCCACCTCTGGCCTGCTCGCCTCCCTACCACTGAGGAAGTACAGTTCCCGCTCAGCCCAGTCAAAACTGTTCGCTGCTCTGGCTCCCCAATGGTGGAACAAACTCCCTCACGACGCCAGGACAGCGGAGTCAATCACCACCTTCCGGAGACACCTGAAACCCCACCTCTTTAAGGAATACCTAGGATAGGATAAAGTAATCCTTCTCACCCCCCTTAAAATATTTAGATGCACTATTGTAAAGTGGCTGTTCCACTGGATGTCATAAGGTGAATGCACCAATTTGTAAGTCGCTCTGGATAAGAGCGTCTGCTAAATGACTTAAATGTAAATGTAAATATCGGCACGCAATTTTCGGGGACCCCTTTTGGCTCAGGAGCACTACTTTCAGAACTATTGGCTAAAAAGTATACAAAAGTACAGCAGAAATGGACTCAACTGCATGAATGCCCAGTTACCCCGTCTTCAGTCAGGGGTTGGTTCGCCCAAAAATATAAATAAATAATACAAAGGTTATTTTATTTTTATGACAGTCTTCATCCATAACTGTCGGTTACACCAGTGGTTCCCAAACTTTTTTAAAGGAACTCAGTCTGGCTTTCATCTCTTGAAAGTTGTAATAAGATGCCATTTTGAAATTGGGTAGTGCATCATCAGATTTCCAGATAAACTAGCCCATATCAGCAAAAAGAAATGTAGCCAGGTTTTTTTAGCCCATAGATTTTGTTGAGTCAATCAAATATCACATGAATACACATTAGGCATTGTAAAATGTATAGAATTGCAAGAAAATGTGCTTTAAAACCGGCAACATTTTCTCTGCACCCTATGACAAAATGTGTAGAATTGCAGGAAATTGGGACGGGACGTTCCTCAAAGCTGGAAGGGGGACCTGAAAAAGTTTGAAAAAGGTTATACAGTAATTGTGCCAGCCCTAGTACTGTGACAAAAGACTATTTGGTCCCTGTTCCTGACTGACTTCAGATTGGCAGAACCTTCAGTTAACCATGTCTGAACAACAAAAAACAGAGGAAAAAGTCTTTGCTATTCATATGGTGCTAAACATAACTGACAGATAAGACAGCCACAGGGAGACAAGTCTTTTCAATAACCCACAATGAGAAACAAATATCCAAGTCCTAGAGATTTCCCACACGGAGCTAGTTTGTCATTCTGTAAGTGTTCCGGTTGAAGGAGTTAAAAGCAACACATCACAACACAAAACGTCAACAGTTCCTCTTGATGAGCACCGTCTGACTAGCTGACAGTCCCCACAACAAGGCTTCAGCTCTACCTCGGAGAAGCCGACTGGCTTCATTTGATGCTGATAGGAACAGACGGCCGATGTAGTGAATTCAGATATGTTTCTCAGTCTGACAATCACGGTCATACATATTTATACGTTGCCTTCTCAAATACATGAATGCGCGACTTCATTACAGTGGAGGACATCCCCTGATCTCCTTCCACAAACCAAGGTTTACTGAATGTGATGGGTTCGGTTGTGGTGGGTGCTTTCAGGAACCGGACATCCTCTCAAACACAGAGATATGAACACACTCTTCCACAAAGGAAAGGGTGACAACTACTCTTCTCTCTCAGTGAGTACTCTCTGAATTAGTGCCTTAGTTACCAGTCAACATTGTCAACAGTAAATCAAGATTTTAAAAAATTCAAAAAAGAACATGCTTAAACCAACATGACATCACCATGCCATGGCATGATTACCCTGGTAGCCTATTCAAGGGGTTCTCAAAGTATTTTTATTTAAAAAAAATGTTTTTTAATGAATATTACTAACAACAACAGAATAAGCTAATTTTGGACAAGGGATCTGTGGAATAAATTTAGAGGGTGTAATACAATACAATGTAATGTTATGAATCTACAATTTATGTTTTTAACCCTGGGCAACATCATGGGCCTGGGATGCTCACAGGGGTATTGGTATCCCCTGCAGTCCTCCGACCAATTATACATTTTTCAACTCAATACTTCTTGTATAATTGTAACATTTTTTTAACATAAATGCACTATAATTTAAACTTTAAAACTGCTATGTACTCTCTCTGCCTCGTGGCAAAATGTGAAGAATTGCAGGATATTAGCCTTATAAGCTGCATCAACAACAAATAATCTCTCTGCCCCATGACGAAATCTGTAGAATTGCAGGAAATTAGCTTGAAATATGCCCGTCTTTCTCTCCAATGCCTAGAGGCGGGCTCTTAAAATGTTCCTACCGAGGGCCTGCGACTTGGTTTGTCAAGCCATGGACTGCCGAAGTGATAGAGAAATTTATTGCATGCTTTTTCTAAATGTTTTTTAATTTTTTTAACTTGAGTTGTGTTCTGAATTTGCTGTCACAAAAGAGTACCGCGGCACCAAAACAGTTTGAGAACCCCTGTCCTATTCTACAGAATACATGTACACGGGAGTGCAGACCAAGGCAATGCACATTCCAATTTAATTAAGCAGTGCCCTTGGTAACCTCAGTCAATATACTAAGCCTATCTGACCACCCCTCCAGAGGACGGATCAGAGAGGGAGAAGCAGCTTTAGAGATTTCACATGAGAAGTGGAGAAAAGTCACACTTTCAATGACCTCTACAACCCCATGTGCTTTATCTTTATCCACCTGTCAATAGAGAGCAATAGTAATGGCCTTTTTTTGTCGGCACTAACTACGCCATCATTCGTTGGACAAAGCCTATGGGCGAATGAATGGAGTTTTGGTTAAACGCCGGAAATAAGGTCTGTGGTAAACACAGGCTTAGGAGATCTGACACGTTTTGTTCTATGAGATCATCTTCATCAGCTAACGTCACTTTTTGTGAATTTTGAAGCATTTATGTCATTTTAAAAAAGCATATAAAGCACAATAAAATGTTTCATAATTCATAAAGGTCATATTAAGTGACTGATATTATCCCATAGAATAAAATGTATAAGATCTCCTAAGCCTGTGTCAACCTCAGACCTTATTTTCTAAGTTTGTCCCAAAACCCTATTCTTTCCCCATTCATTTTCCCCAAAGGAATGGCTGAACAAACCAGAGTTAACTTATTTGCAGGTTTTAGGACTACAAGCTGGTGAGCCCTATGGCAGTCTGGTTTCCAATCATTTCAATGTGAGTACTAGTTGAGGATGAGTTAAACTATTTATTTTGTAAATGTTGGCTTCAACTGGCAGAAGAACGAAGAACGGTCACTATAGTTAACAAATGCAAACAAAACCAACATGGGCGATTTTAAGCAACAAAGGCTATTTGAGCATTGTGTCCCTGTGTAGTTTTGTACAAATGATTCAGAAAACCCTGAGTCATATGTTTATCTACAGCTGTGATAAAAACCCATGTGATGAGGACCCCGATTTCTAACAAATACCTGGAGAGATTACTGTATTGTCCAACACTCCTATTCCTGTTCAATCCAGTCAGGCACAAATCTACCACGAGTATGAGGATTAACCCATTTCCCTTCTGGAACCAATCCTGCGTAAAGAGGCAGGAGTATATCACTCCAGGTGAAAAGCGGACTGTGCTTGCTTCTGGTTAGGCTAGGCTATAGCCTACTACCAAGGATGTAGCCTATAACTGAGCCAAACTGAGTGAGGTGCATGTTAGTGATTTAGTCAAATGGTAAGTAAAGCAGAGCCTTGCACCGTTAGCGAAGCCTTACACACATCCCGCGGCAGACAGGGCAGGCAGCACTGGTTGAGCACAGAGAGAGCAGCTGTGGAGAGCCAGGGGCAACAGGGAGCCTGGGGTTCGATCCTCTGTCACCTCACATCTTCCTCTCGAGAACTGCACACACTGCACTGTCTGCCCTGAGAGGAAACCAACTGGGATAAATCAGGATACTACAGTGGGGCCTATGATGTGGTACCAAAACACAGTGCTTCCACCATCCTCCATAGTCAGCCAGGTGTACATAAACACTGCAGAAGTCTCCGTTTTTCATCCTTATCATCTTCCCCAAAAGAACATATTTCCAAATGAGCATGTCCAACTTTCATAGTTACTCGTGGGGAAGCACAAAACAATAGGCTATACCATCACAACAGAGAGGTAAGCGACAGATGAAATGGATAAATATTAGGGAGAGGCAACGAAGGAGTGGGGAGACAGGGAAACACCCACTGCCGCAGTTCTGGAGCTTGACTCAAGGGAAGGACTATGCAGGCAGTCTACCCCTCCAACTGGCTGACTTACTGACTTACAGGGGTCAAGATTTTTTTGTTTTTTTGTTGCAAGGCTTTATCCTTGTGAGGCGCTGGCCGAAGGCAGGGGATGCTAAAGGCAGTTTTAAAGCCCTTAACCCTTAGTCTACTGGTAACCAGCTGCAGTTCCTTTAGGATTCAGCCAGAAAAGTTATGTTGTCTTCCTTCAAATGATTTCTGCCAACTCCATCCTATAGAAACACCATTTGACAGCAGAAAATACTCTGTTGCCATGGTTCTGATTGGGAAAGCAGTGGACTGCCGACTGTAGTGGTAAGATACAACTGTTGTGCATATTATTTGACAGTACAGTAGCAACCATAGCCTTCGACTTGTAGACTTATCAACATTTTGGTGTAGAAATTGGAAAGCAAAAACTTCACAGATTTGTGTCACCCTTGGGCTACTTGGTGTTAGAAGTGGGATGATAGGGCGTGCCTTCAACGAGTTGGTGGCGTGTCTGGGCCAAAGATATTAAATGCATTATAATATTCCTTGGCATGGGCATAAGGGAGTCGAAAATATAATGTGCACAGGAGTATTGTGAAGTTACAGCCTTTAACCCAATTTAAACAACTTCAGTGAGCAACTTCACAAGCACTTGCAGTTGTGGGTTTCCTACTAACTAATGTTAACTTCTGATGTTGGGACTATGTGTATGTTGCCTCAGCCCTACAGTATGTTCCCTCAACCTTATGTTCCCTCAGTACCCCAAGCCCTCAGTTCTCTCAGCCCCATGTTCCCTCAGCCCTACAGTATGTTCCTTCAACCTTTATGTTCCCTCAGTACCCCAAGCCCTCAGTTCTCTCAGCTCCATGTTCCCTCAGCCCTACAGTATGTTCCCTCAACCTTATGTTCCCTCAGTACCCCAAGCCCTCAGTTCTCTCAGCCCCATGTTCCTTCAACCTTTATGTTCCCTCAGTACCCCAAGCCCTCAGTTCTCTCAGCTCCATGTTCCCTCAGCCCTACAGTATGTTCCCTCAACCTTATGTTCCCTCAGTACCCCAAGCGCTCAGTTCTCTCAGCCCCATGTTCCCTCAGCCCTACAGTATGTTCCCTCAACCTTATGTTCCCTCAGTACCCCAAGCCCTCAGTTCTCTCAGCCCCATGTTCCCTCAGCCCTACAGTATGTTCCTTCAACCTTATGTTCCCTCAGTTCCCTCAGCCCCATGTTCCCTCAGCCCTACAGTATGTTCCCTCAACCTTATGTTCCCTCAGTACCCCAAGCCCTCAGTTCCCTCAGCCCCACGTTCCCTCAGACCCGGTCACCTGTCACCAATGATTCAATACTTCAGTGGGTCCTAGGCCATATAATTGTACATATTTGAGCCAATTATACAAATTACTTGAGTAGATCAAATCAAATCGGATTGTATTTGTCAGCGCCGAATACAACGGGTGTATACTTAACAGGGAAATGCTTGCCTACGAGCTCTTCCCAAAGATGTAAAGTTAAAATATTAACACAAAAGGAATAAAATACACAAGAATGGAGCTACAGTGCCTTTGGGAAAGTATTCAGACCACTTGACCTTTTCCACATTTTATGTTACAGCCTTATTCTAAAATGTTTATTTTTTATTGTCCTCATCAACCTAGACACAATACCCCAAGATGACAAAGCAAAAACAGTGTTTAAGACATTTTTTCTCATTTATAAAAAATGTCTAAATTAAATATTACATTTTACATAAGTATTTAGACCCTTTACTCAGTACTTTGTTGAAGCACCTTCGGCAGCGATTAGAGCATAACGTTTTCTTGGGTATGACGCTACAAGCTTGGCACACCTGTATTTGAGGAATTTCTCCTATTCTTCTCTGAAGATCCTCTTAAGCTCTGTCAAGTTGGATGGGGAGCGTCGCTGCACAGCTATTTTCAGGTCTCTCCAGAGATGATCGATCGGATTCAAGTCCGGGCTCTGGCTGGGCCACTCAAGGATATTCAGAGACTTGTCCCAAAGCCACTCCTGCGTTGTCTTGGCTGTGTGCTGTTGGAAGGTGAGCCAACTTTTCAGGGAAGTTAGGAACCAATATACACAGGCAGTTAGGAAAGCTAAGGCTCACTTTTTAAGCACAAACTCAAAAACGTTCTGGGACACCGTAAAGTCCATGGAGAATAAGAACACCTCCTCCCAGCTGCCTACTGTCATCACCGATAAATCCACTATAATTGAGAATTTCAATAAGCATTTTTCTACGGCTGGCCATTCTTTCCACATGGCTTACCCCTCCCTACCCCGGTCAACAGCCCTGCCTTCCCCACAGCAACTCACCCAAGCCTCCCCGATTTCTCCTTCACCCAAATCCAGATAGCTGATGTTCTGAAAGAGCTGCAAAATCTGGACCCCTACAAATCAGCCGGGCTAGACAATCTGGACCCTCTCTTTCTAAAATGATCTGCCAAAATTGTTGCAACCCCTATCACTAGCCTGTTCAACCTCTCTTTCGTATCGTCTGAGATGCCCAAAGATTGGACAGCTGCAGCAGTCATCCCCCTCTTCAAAGGGGGAGACACTCTAGACACAAACTGCTACAGACCTATATCTATCCTACCCTGCCTTTCTAAGGTCTTCGAATGCCAAGTTAACAAACAGATTACGGACCATTTCGAATCCCACCGTACCTTCTCCGCTATGCAATCTGGTTTCAGAGCTGGTTATGGGTGCACCTCAGCCATACTCATGGTCCCCTATGATATCATAACTGCCATCGATAAGAGACATTACTGTGCAGCCGTATTCATCGACCTGGACAAGGCTTTCGACTCTGTCAATCACCACATTCTTATTGGCAGACTCAACAGCCTTGGTTTATCAAATTATTTCCTTGCCTGGTTTACCAACTACTTCTCTGATAGAGTTCAGTGTGTCAAATCGGAGGACCTGTTGTCCGGACCTCTGGCAGTCTCTATGGGGGTGCCACGGTTCAATTCTCTGGCCGACTCCCTTCTCTGTATATATCAATGATGTCGCTCTTGCTGCTGGTGATTCTCTGATCCACCTCTACGCAGACGACACCATTCTGTATACTTCTGGCCCTTCGTTGGACACTGTTAACTAACCTCCAGACGAGCTTCAATGCCATACAACACTCCTTCCATGGCCTCCAACTGCTCTTAAATGCAAGTAAAACTAAATGCATGCTCTTCAACCGATCGCTGCCCGCACCTGCCCGCCCATCCAGCATCACTACTCTGGACGGCTCTGGACGGCTCTGACTTAGAATACCTAGGTGTCTGGCTGGACTGTAAACTCTCCTTCCAGACTCACATTAAGCATCTCCAATCCAAAATTACATCTAGAATCGGCTTCCTATTTCGCAACAAAGGATCCTTCACTCATGCTGACAATCATACCCTCGTAAAACTGACCATCCTACCGATCCTCGACTTCAGCGATGTCGTTTATAAAATAGCCTCCAACACTCTACTCAACAAATTGGATGCAGTCTATCACAGTGCCATCCGTTTTGTCACCAAAGCCCCATATACTACCCACCACTGCGATCTGTACGCTCTCGTTGGCTGGCCCTCGCTTCACTCTCGTCTCCAAACCCACTGGCTCCAGGTCATCTACAAGTCTCTGCTAGGTAAAGACCTGCCTTATCTCAGCTCACTGGTCACCATAGCAGCACCTATTCGTAGCACGCGCTCCAACAGGTATATCTCACTGGTCACCCCCAAAGCCAATTCATCCTTTGGCCGCTTTTCCTTCCAGTTCTCTGCTGCCAATGACTGGAACGAACTGAAAAAATCACTGAAGCAGGAGATTCCCATCTCCCTCACTAACTTTAAGCACCAGCTGTCAGAGCAGTTCACAGATCACTGCACCTGTACATAGCCCATCTGTAAACAGCCCATCCAACTACCTCATCCCCATACTGTATTTATTTATTTTTCTTGCTCCTTTGCAACCTAGTATCTCTACTTGCACATTAATCTTCTGCACTTCTACCATTCCAGTGTTTAATTGCTATATTGTATTGCCTTAACTCCCGTATCTAACCTCATTTAAACTCACTGTATATAGACTTTTCTTCTACTTTGTGTTTTTCTACTGTATTATCGACTGTATGTTTTGTTTATTCCATGTGTAACTCTGTGTTGTTGTATTTGTCAAACTGCTATGCTTTATCTTGGCCAGGTCGCAGTTGCAAATGAGAACTTGTTCTCAACTAGCCTGCCTGATTAAATAAAGGTGAAATACATCAAATAAAAAACCATTACACCAGCCTGAGGTCCTGAGCGCTCTGGAGCAGGTTTTCATCAAGAATCTCTCTGTACTTTGCTCTGTTCATCTTTGCCTCAATCCTGACTAGCCTCCCAGTCCCTGCCGCTGAAAAACATCCCCACAGCATGATGCTGCCACCACCATGCTTCACCCTAGGGATGGTTCCAGGCTTCCTCCAGATGTGACGATTGGCCGTTCAGGCCAAAGAGTTCAATCTAGGTTCCATCAGACCAGAGAATCTTGTTTCTCATGGTCTGAGAGTCTTTGGGTGCCTTTTGGCAAACTCGGAGTGGGCTGTCATATGCCTTTTACTGAGGAGTGGCTTCCGTCTTGCCACTCTACCATAAAGCCCTGATTGGTGGAGTACTGCAGAGATGGTTGTCCTTCTGGAAGGTTATGGAGGCCACTGTGTTCTTGGGGACCTTCTAAGCTGCAGACATTTTTTGGTATCCTTCCCCAGATCTGTGCCTCGACACAATCCTGTCTCGGAGCTCTACGGACAATTCCTTCGACCTCATGGCTTGGTTTTTGCTCTGACATGCACCGTCAACTGTGGGACCTTATATAGACAGGTGTGTGCCTTTCCATATCATGTCCAATCAATTGAATTTACCACAGGTGGACTCCAATCAAGTTGTAGAAACATCAAGGATGATCAATGGAAACAGGATACACCTGAGTTCAATTTCAAGTCTCATCGCAAAGTGTCTGAATACTGTTTATAAATTTTTATAAATTTGCAAACATTTATAAAAACCTGTTTTCGCTTTGTCATTATGGGGTATTGTGTGTAAATTGCTGAGTTTTTTTATTTGTATTTAATCAATTTTAGAATAAGGCTGTATGTAACATAACAAAATGTGGAAAGGGTCTGAATACTTCCCGAAGGCACTGTATATATAGGGAGTACCAGTACCAGATCAATGTGCAGGGGTATGAGTTATTTGAGGTAGATATGTACATGAAAGCAGGGTAAAGTGACTAAGCATCAGGATATATAATAATAAGTAAAGAAAAGAGTAGCAGCAGCATATGATTAGTGTAAAAGTGTGTGTGTATGTGCGTGCGTGTGTTTGTGTTGGTATGCATGTGTGTGTTATGTGTGTGTTTGTGTGTGTTATGTGTGTGCTTGGGTATTGCATGTGAAGGTGTGTGGGTTTTGTGTGAGTGTTAGTGTGTATATATAGTAGGTGCTGAGATACTATTTATTTTCTCAGAAAATGCTATTCAGGTCATTGGTATATTGACAAAAGTTCAAGGTCATAGTGATTGAACATAATTCAGTAGGTCCCATATATTACTTACATATTCATGTGGAAAATGCTGAAATACTCAGCCTTTTCTGCCTTATAATAAGCATTTGTGCCAAATAGAGCTGCACATTGCCATAGTTTTTAGCGTGTGTTCATAGTGTACATACTATACATTACTGTATTTGAATTGTGTACATTCTGCTTACATATCTGTTGTCATTATTTTCTGTTTATTGTCTGACTGTATATTCTGTTTATTGTAGAAGCACCATTTCACAAAGTCAATTCCTGTATGCAAATATATTTGGCGAATAAAGGTGATTCTGATTCTTGACTGAAATTGGTTCAGTGGACAAGTAGAGGGCTGAGGGAACATAGCGTTGAGGGACTGTAGGACTGAAGGAACATAGTGCAGAGGGAACATATTAGTGCTGAGGACTGAGGGAACATAGTGCTGAGGACTGAGGGAACATATTAGTGCTGAGGACTGAGGGAACATATTAGTGCTGAGGACTGAGGGAACATATTAGTGCTGAGGACTGAGGGAACATATTAGTGCTGAGGACTGAGGGAACATATTAGTGCTGAGGACTGAGGGAACATATTAGTGCTGAGGACTGAGGGAACATAGAGCTGAGGACTGAGGGAACATATTAGTGCTGAGGACTGAGGGAACATATTAGTGCTGAGGACTGAGGGAACATATTAGTGCTGAGGACTGAGGGGACATATTAGTGCTGAGGACTGAGGGAACATAGTGCAGAGGGAACATATTAGTGCTGAGGACTGAGGGAACATAGTGCTGAGGACTGAGGGAACATATTAGTGCTGAGGACTGAGGGAACATAGTGCTGAGGGAACATATTAGTGCTGAGGACTGAGGGAACATGCCGTTTCATCAGTATCTCAAAGTATCCACTTATAAGACAGATAGCTAGCTATCCATTTAGCTACGCAGCAAGCTAATTTACCAGAGATGCAAAACGTTAGGCTAACTGTCAAATGTTGGCAAGCTAACGCTCCTCCCTAACGTTACCTCCATTCACTTACCGTAAATACCGTGGCTCGGCTACTTTGAAGCGATAATAATGTTGACAGAGCTTGCAAACGTACCCCAGATATAAATACAAAAGCTGACAGGTATTAACGTTTGAATGTTTAGCCTTTTTTAAAGTAGCTAGCTAGGTATTTTGGGGTAACGGCTCGCTGGCCATCAGGGGGAACCGTCCAAGGAAAGTGTTACCATAGTAACATTGAACCTCGAAATTGAACTTCTATATGTCACATTATTTCAAACCTCTCAGGGTGAAATTATAATAGCTACAATGTATCCTGCCCGGGCTTGCACATTTTTTCAGCGGCCAGGTAACTCGGAAGATATAATATACAAAGCAAATTGCTGTACAGTATTATTCTGAAATGATTACTGTTTTAATGCAGATGGACACGCGATTGTATTTTGCGGTGCGGGATGTGTGCGGTGCGGAGCAGGATTGTACTGTAGAGAATTGTGCTGCTTGGTCATTCTGCATCCCACAGAGAACAATGTGACATACAGAATGGCCTGCGACGATACACACTATACGTAAATATGCACTTTTAACAGTATGCTGTTGCTGCATAGCGAACATCTAAAGAACATGATGAATTATCACTAGGACAATTTATTAAACGCTATTATGTTAATTAATCAAATAAATCAGCGCATATTGTTTAATTGGATAATAAGGATGGCTAATAACACATGTATGTGCGATGTTAGATGTCAGGTGCAGTACCTTCTTGGAATAAATGTTTGATATTTATATTATAGTTGAATGGTAGGCTATTATACTACATGTTAAGTTGTGAGAGAATCGAATAGATTGTTCACTTCTACAGCACACTATTCGCTATAATACATGCATTGATAGAAAATATAGCCTAGGGCTTATCGAAATGCTAAAAGGCCTAAGGCTATTATAGAAAACTAAATGTATGAAGCTTTTTATCAGCTATTAATTGTTTTGAAATTATTATATATTTGCGTAAGAATAAAGAGAAAAGTGGAGGTGTAATTGCCACAACATTGTTTCCCACAGCTGGCGAAAATAGCTTCTACATAGCGCACAGCTCAGCAGATGAAAATAACAACACAACCATATCATGTGAAAGAAATGCTTACCTTCACTTCTGATGGTGAATTTTCAAGTGTGAATGTCAAACCCCTCTATAATTGCCTCCCCCTTGCCGGTCTCTTTATTCGCTTCTAATTCTAAAGACAATGTCCTGCTATGGGAGCAAGTACAGGACCCTCCGAGACTCGCACTGGCAACCAGCCCCAAAGACGGAGGCGTGGCGGCGATAACTGACGTCACACCTTGTGCAAAAGATGGACTGCTATACAGTGGGTTGACTAAATCCATTTCAATTGTCATTGGCTTCTTTAGACAGGCTTTTACTACCGTCCCTCTGCCTTTCCCATCTCCCCTCTTCCCTTTGTTAATTCCCAGAACATTGCTTTGTTTCTCTACAAAAATGCCCATACCGGACTTTTCATGCTACCTTTTCAATCTCACTTTTTCGTTGACAGGAAAGTAAAATTAAAATGTAAACGTGGATTAATAATTTATTTAGCTAAAGAGTAGGCCTGTTAGTCCGGCTGCCTTTGGGCAGTATATAAAAAAACAATCATAAATGGAATAACTGGTTAAACCTTTGGAAATCGTTTCACAATCTCTAAATACTGATACAGGGTTATAATAAATAGGCTTGATGATTTAACTTGCTTTTGAATTAAGCATTACCACAGAAATATGTAATTGATATATCAAAATAACAAAATCTGTTTACAAATAAGTGAGCGATCCACAAAGTATCAATAGCCTACAGTAGCATACAGTGCACACAACGGAGGCATTTATTAAAGAAACGTCTATGCCTCAAGATTTGACCACACAATAGTCATCTTTCATTCGAAAGGATTTTTTAGTAATGGAGTACAAAGGTCTAAAAAAAGTCTAACTTTTAAAAAGATTCATACCCTATCCACGTGAGTCCGTTTACAGGGAGTCAACAGATGCTTTGTGTGTCAATAAACTGCATTTACGCCCTCTGAGACAGATTTATAGGGAACTTCTGCCACCTACAGGTGAAACGTGGAAAGTGTATGTCTAAACAAAACACCATTTCACCACGAAGAGCAAGACATTTGTCTGGATCCAATGTGGTAACTGTTATAATACGTGAACCAGTAACACAAACAGTAAATATTGATGAGTGTAGTCCTTTGAAATGGTCCATAGGTCGGCAGGCAGTGTTTAGAGCGTTGGGCCAGTAGCCGAAAGGTTGCTAGATCGAATCCCCGAGCTAACAAGGTAAAAATCTGTTGTTCTGCCCCTGAACCAGGCAGTTAACCCACTGTTCCTAGGTCATTGTTGTAAATAAGAATTTGTTCTTAACTGACTTGCCTGGTTAAATAAAAAAGGTCAGCACCAGGTGCATCCTCAATCCCTGTCGTTATAGTGACCAAGACAATACATTGATTCTGAGCTGCGTTCTCCCCTCTATAAAACTCATATTGGTTAGAAAGAGAAGATCTACATTGACCATATGTGTGCCTGTCTTTTTCAATATGCAAATGACACCTGTTTGATCTTATAAATGGACTGCTTTTTATTCATCATTGTGTAACTCTTCATTTTATAAACTAGTATTTTTTTTAAATAAAATATTTTTTTTAGGGGGTGGATCATCTTTAATATTGAGGATAGTTTGTCACGTCCATCGGTGTAATTGTCTGCATCATAAAACTACAAGCTAGTCTTTACTTTAACGGGTATCTTATGTGGTGTCTTCCTTTTGCCCTCTAGTAATTATAGCCTACCTACCCCCACCTTTATGCCTCCCCTGCCACCTCAAGGAAATAAATTAGTTTTCTCAAGAGAAGACAGAATAAATGGGAAAAGGGCCCATAATGGATAATGAACCACTCCTCTTTAATTCTCTCCCCATTGTCACACCTCCCCCTCCTCTCTTCCCCTCCCATCATGGTGCGGGCAGAGCCACCGCCCAGTGTCTACAGGAAGGATGCTTGGTAATTTCCTCCTTTATTGAATTGGGCTGGACATGCGTGTCCTGATGGGGTAGTTCTCTCTCTCTCTCTCTCTCTCTCCCTCTCCCTCTCCCTCTCGTCATTGTTGTTCCTCAATTCAGTCTCTGCTGAAAATCTCCAGCTAAAAGCCACATCAGCTCTATAGAGTGGTCACTAGTTGGTACAGGCCTAACCTTAACCACACTGCTAACCCTAACGATATTGACAATTTTGATATTGAAGCTGGCCCATCAAAAGGAAATTGCTTAGCTCTGCCTCCAGGAAAAGATTCATGGCAAACTTTTCTCACACCTCAGTTAATTAGACTGACGCTTAGAGGCTTTGTTAATTGGAATGAGCTGAACCCCATTCCCTCCTTGGTTATCATACCAGACACACACACACACACACACACACACACACACACACACACACACACACACACACACACACACACACACACACACACACACACACACACACACACACACACACACACACACACACACACACACACACACACACACACACACACACACTTTCCTATTTGTGCTTGATTGGCAGTCCTGAATGATTCTGTCTATGCTCTTATACAGATAGCCAACCTGGCATTGGGGATGGAAGATAGGGGGCTGTCGAGGGAGGGGGTAGTGTGTGTGTGTGGCACACAGAGAGCCTGATAGAAAGGACTGTGAAGACGGCCACTTCCATCCAACCCTCACCTATTCTGGACAACATAATGTACAGGCTCTTACCTGCTCATTTGTACTCATGTACTGAAGCTTCATCTGCTTCAGATAGGTGGTGGTGAGCGGCATGTTGTAGTCGATGAGATCCGGCACCAGTGATGTCGGTCTGTCATTCTCTGTGAAGATTAAACACACACAAAGTATTATGATTCTCAATCTCCCATAACTTAACATTGCTTTCATAACCTTGGTTCTCTGATAATGTGAGTGAGACGTATACATATGGGGACTCGATGGAGGGCACGATCACTACGAAGAACCAATCACACAATGTCTGTCGGAGACAAACAGGTCGAGTGGCGAATGAGGTGAGACGCAACTCTCCCGTTCTCAGAGTGTGGCTCTTGCGGACCAGGGTTACGAAAAAATGACCTTGAGTTCTCTTTCAAATACTCTTTTTTTAATGTATCACATAAGGAAATATGGCTAACTCCCATATTGCAGACATGCTCTCCGAAGCCAGGGTAGTCCCAACAGAATCATCCCTAAACCCGTCAGGTAGTTAATTCTCGCACAGCATCCAGCCAAACTGACACGATGCTGTACAATTTTCTTTATTTGAACCATTGGTTTTGATTGGACACCCTACACATACTGTCCTCAGTGTCGTAGTAGCGACTTTCCCACTGAAATCATCCTTTTTCCTCTCGAATCCAAAGGACATAAAACAATATAGGTAAGATAAATATCGATTTATGAGACATAATTTTGCACACCCAATTTTTCAGTTTTTGATTTGTTAAAGAAGTTTGAAATATCCAATAAATGTCGTCCAACTTCATGATTGTGTACCACTTGTTGTTCATTCTTCACAAAAAATACAGTTTTATATCTTTATGTTTGAAGCATGAAATGTGGCAAAAGGTTGCAAAGTTCAAGGGGGCCGAATACTTTCGAAAGGCACTGTATGTGGCAGGGTCTACAGACAATCATGGATTACAAAAATTAATTTAGCCCCGTCGCGGACATCAACGTCTTGCTTCCAGACAAATTAAACAACTTCTTTGCGCGCTTTGAGGACAATACAGTGCCACTGACGCGGCCTGCTACCAAAGACTGTGGGCTATCCTTTGCCGTGGCCGACGTGAGTAAAACCCTCGCAAGGCTGCTGGCCCAGACGGCATCCCTAGCTGCGTCTTCAGAGCATGTGCAGACCAGCTGGCTCGTGTGTTTACGGACATATTCAATCAATTTCTATCCCAGTCTACTGTCCCCACATGCTTCAAGATGGCCATCATTGTTCCTGTTCCCAAGAAAGCTAAGGTAAATTAACTTAATATCTATCACCCCGTAGCACTCACTTCTGTCACCATGAAGTGCTTTGAGAGACTAGTCAAGGATCATATCACCTCAACCCTACCTGTCACCCTAGACTCACTTCAATTTGCTTACCGCCCCAATAGGTCCACAGACAATCCAATCGCCATCACACTGCACACTGCCCTATCCCATCTGGACAAGAGGAATACCTATGTAAGAATGCTGTTTATTGACTACAGCTCAGCATTCACCACCATAGTACCCCCCAAACTCATCATTAAGCTTGAGACCTGGGGTCTCGACCCTGCCCTGTGCAACTGGGTCCTGGACTTCCTGACGGGCTGCCTCCAGGTGGTGAAGGTAGGAAACAACATCTCCACTCCGCTGATCCTCAACTCTGGGGCCCCACAAAGGTGCGTTCTCAGCCCCCTCCTGTACTCCTTGTTCATCCACGACTGCCTGGTCATGCACGCCTCCAACAAAATCATCAAGTTTGCAGACGATACAACAGGGGTAGGCTTGATTACCAACGACAACGAGACAGCCTACAGGGAGGAGATGAGGGCCCTGGGAGTGTGGTGTCAGGAAAATAACCTCTCATTCAATGTCAGCAAAACAAAAGAGATGATCGTGGACTTCAGGAAACAGCAAAGGGAGCACCCCCTCTATCCACATCAACGGGATAGCAGTGGAGAAGGTGGAACGTTTTAAGTTCCTCTGTGTTCATATCACCGACAAACTGAAAAGGTCCATGCACACGGACAGTGTGGTGAACCTCAGGAGGCTAAAAAAATGTGGCTTGTCACTGAAAACCCTCACTATCTTTTACAGGTGCATAATTGAGAGCATCCTGTCGAGCTGTATCACCGCCTGGTACGGCAACAACACCGCCCACAACCACAAGGCTCTCCAGAGGGTGGTGCGATCTGCGGCTCGGGGGCAAACTACCTGCGCTCCAGGACACCTACAACACCCAATGTCACAGGAAGGCAAAAAAGATCATCAAGGACAATAACCACCCGAGCCACTGTCTGTTCACCCCGCTTCCATCCAGAAGGTGAGATCAGTACAGGTGCATCAAAGCTGGGACAGAGAGATAGAAGCTGTTTCTCAATCTCAAGGCCATCCAGTTGTTAAACAGCCACCACTAGCATGGAAACAGCCTACCTACAGACTTGATATCATTGGCCACTTTAATAAATGGAACACTAGTCACTTCAATAATGCCACTTTAAGAATGTTTACATATCTTGCATTACTCATCTCATACGTATATAATGTACTGTATCCTTCACTATCTATTCTATCTATTGCATCTTAGCCGCTCTGTCACTGCTCATCTATATATTTTATACTTATATATTCTTATCCCATTTCTTTACTAGATTGTGTGTATTAGGTTTTGTTGTGGAATTTGTTACATATTAGGTTTTGTTGTGGAATTCTTAGATATTACCTGTTAGATACTGCTGCACTGTAGGATCAAGAAGCATAAGCATTTCGCTACACTTGCAATAACATCTGCTAACCATGTGTATGTGACCAATACAATTTTGATTTGATGCTCTTGATGGTGCAGCTATAAAACCTTTTGAGGATCTGAGGACCCATGCCAGATCTTTTCAGTCTCCTGAGGGGGAATATGTTTTGTCGTGCTCTTCACGACTGTCTTGGAGTGCTTGGACCATGTTAGTTTGATGGTGATGTGGATGTGGATGCCATGGAACTTGAAGCTCTCAACCTGCTCCACTACAGCCCTGTCAATGAGAATGTGGGCGTGCTCGGTCCTCATTTTCCTGTAGTCCACCATCATCTCCTTTGTCTTGATCACATTGAGGGAGACGTTGTTGTCCTTGTGTCATCAGTAAACTTAATGATGGTGTTGGAGTCGTGCCTGGCCGTGCAGTCATGAGTGAACAGGGAGTACAGAAGGGGACTGAGCACGCACCCCTGAGGGGCCCCTGTGTTGAGGATCAGGGTGGCGGATGTGTTGTTACCTACCCTTACCACCTGGGGTGGTGGTAAGTCCAGGATCCAGTTGCAGAGGGAGGTGTTTAGTCCCAGGGTCCTTAACTTAGTGATGAGCTTTGAGGACATTATGGTGTTGAACACTGGGCTGTAGTCAATGAATAGCATTGTCACATAAGTTTTCCTTTTGTCCAGTTGTGAAAAGGCAGTGTGGAGTGCAATAGAGATTGCATCATCTGTGGATCTGTTGGTGCAGTATGCAAATTGGAGTGGGTCTAGGGTTTCTGGGATAATGGTGTTGATGTGAGCCATGACCAGCTTTTCAAAGCTCGAAACCTTAGATATCGTGCACCAGAAACCAGAAAATACATAGTCCGCCGCCCTTTGTCTTGCCAGAAGCCACTGTTCTATCCTGCCGGTGCAGCGTATAACCAGCCAGCTGTATGTTGATAGTGTCGTCGTTCAGCCACGACTCCATGAAAAATAAGATATTACATAAGTACAAAAATAAGATATTACATAAGTACAAAAATAAGATATTACATAAGTACAAAAATAAGATATTACATAAGTACAAAAATAAGTTACAAACAAAAAAAACACAATCGGTTTTGCGCACGTAAAACGTCTGCCTTCTTCTCCGGCGATATTTTACCATAGAGGGCACGACAAAACCTATCCCCCCCTCAGGAGACTGAAAAGATTTGGCATCGGTCCTCAGATCCTCAAAAGGTTTTACAGCTGCACCATCGAGAGCATCCTGACTGGATGCATCACTGCCTGGTTTGGTAACTGTAACGATTCTCGTCCTCGTCTGATGAGGAATATGAAGGATCGGACCAAAATGCAGAGTGGTACGTGTCCATGTTAACTTTATTAATCTGAACACAAAATAACAAAGGTGAAACAATGAAAAAACGAAACAGTCCTATCAGGTGACAAAACACAAAACAGGAAACAACTACCCACAAACACAGGTGGGAACAGGCTACCTAAGTATGGTTCTCAATCAGAGAACAATGATAGACAGCTGGGAACCATACCAGGCCAAACACAGAAATACAAAACATAGAACAAAAACATAGAATGCCCACCCCAACTCACGCCCTGACCAAACCAAAAATAGAGAAGGCCCTAAGAATTGTCAGACTCCAGCCACCCTAGTCATAGACTGTTCTCTCTGCTACTGCACGGCAAGTGCATTTGATTTGATTTGATTTGAAGTGCTACCGGAGAGCCAAGTCTAGGTCCAAGAGGCTTCTAAACAGCTTCTACCCCCAAGCCATAACACTCCTGAACACCTCATCAAATGGCTACCCAGACTATTTACATCCCCCCCCCTCTTTTACACTGCTGCTACTCTGTTGTTGTCATCTATGCATAGTCACTTTAATAACTCTACCTATGTACATATTACCTCAACTAACCCGTGCCCTCTGTACCGGTACCCCCCTGTATATAGTCTCGCTATTGTTATTTTACTGCTGCTCTTTAATTACTCGTTACTTTTATTTCTTATTCTTATCCATATTTTTTTAAACTGCATTGTTGGTTAAGGGCTCGTAAGTAAGCATTTCACTGTAAGGTTGTATTAGGAGCATATGAGACAAATAAAATGTGATTTGATTTCCAAATCCCCTCCAGAATTATACTTCGGTGGCGGATTCCTTTACCAGAACACAGCCGGCTTCCATGCTGCAGACATGGTGTCGGTATCTGCTGAGACACAGAGGTAAACAGAAGACATTATATCAAACGTGGTTTGTTTGAAAATAATAAATGGTTAACTGGTTAACGTCGTCATTTGTATATTATGTGTATCGTCTCCATGTGCATAGAGCAAAGTAAGGGCTAACGTGCATAAAATGAAAAAGGACATTCGTTAGGCAGGGGTCTTTACTGTGCGTTCTGACGGTGCGGCCCGTCACAGCCATCAACCCCAGTACTCCGTACTCTGAAACACTTTCCGAGCGTAACCGAGGAACAGGAAAGGGCACCGTTGGGACAATGTAAATCGGTCGTCTGATAGTGTAGCGCGATAACAGAGAGAATCCAGCTTTACGCCTAAGTATTCTATTCTCTGTGTGGGTACCAAACAGCTATTTCTCTGGTTGATCTTCAACTCTTAACTCAGTTAGGTGGGTTACAATGTATGACGGGCTTGCATGTGTGAAGGGGACAGCGAGGTATCTGTAGGCTGCGCCCTGAAAGGCAAAATCTGAGAAACCTCCTGTGTGCTGGCAGAATACTTTTGTAAAAATAAGAATCCTGCAGGTCGACTGAAGTGAACCAGTCACCCTGATGAATAGACCGAGAGAGCACGTTAAAAGCAAACTTTCACAGATAGCCATCGGTCCAGAATGGATCTGGGAACCAGGAAGTAACCGGAATGACTCCAGAATGGCTCTCTTCTGCTGGTATTGTTCTGATTGCTCCCTTGCGCAATAGATAGATTTCCTGCTCTAGTATGGGAGCTGAGTCGCCACTCCTAGGATCCCGTTGAAAACGGTTGGCTTCATAGCGAACTGCAGTCTGTACACCTTTGTAACTGTGAACAAGACCCAGGGTCGGGCTGCGCATGTGCGCCAGTTCCCTGCTCTTGCAGCGAGTCACCCACAAGTCAGATGACAGTCACCCGCCAGTGGTGCCAGAGGGACCTCTGGCAGCGTTTAATGGTGAGTTGCCCCTTTGTTGATTTTTTTCTCTGTGCCATTGGCAAGACACTTTGATGCGACAAATACTTTTTTACTGGAAGGGGCGGAGTCAAAACACTGTGGTTTAGAGACAGTGCTTGG